>NW_020449530.1:42500-44865 GCF_003343035.1 Apteryx rowi | reverse complement strand
GCAAAAGCCACATGCTCCCCTAACTCTGCCCGTAATCCTATAATCCCAGCGGTCTCTTAGCTTTGTTGTAACAAATGGGTTTGATTAAACTGTCACACGCAGCGCTAGCATACCGTATCGTGTTCGGTATGAAAGGGGGAGGGAAAAAAAGAAAAAAGATCATAAACAGAACTACTGTTTCATAACACCCCAGCCCGCCTGCCCGTCTTCCTTTCAAATCCGCGGCCCCCGAGGCGGCCGGCCCGTGCGCGCCCCCGCCGCCCCCCGGCCCGCGCTGCCCTCCGGGGCTCCGCCGGCCCCCGACACACGCCCGGCCGCGGGCTGCTCCTGCCTCCCCTCTGCCTAAAGGGTTAACCCTGCGCCGAACCAGTTGCAAATTAAACTGCTGTACGGGGAAGCTTGTGGATTAAAGCTGGGGAGTGGGAAATGAACCTACTCCCTTGATAATTGAGAGCACGTTTCGAGAAGCTCTGGAAGAAGCAAGAATAATAATAATAATAACAATAACGGGGGGGGGGGAAGCTACTGCAATTCATTGTTAACTTTGACTGCTATTTCTCAAGACATCCAGCTGGATGGGTTTCGCTCAGCATCCTCCGCTTGCATGTATTTCATGTCTCATCATAAAAATAATGAAGCCTCACATGATTTAAACAAAACAGTCTCAGCAGAGCTGCAGCTTGAGTGAAAGTTGCAGTACAGAGATGTGTGTGTATATTGCAGCCCCAGCTTATGACTCAGAGAGAGAGAGAGAGAGAGAGAGAGACAGGGAGATGCAGACACACATACACAAATGACCCAAAGCTTATGTACACAGTTGCCTCACTTACCTTCTCAATTAAGCGATACAGGGGAGGCAGTTCAATGAGCACAGTGGCTGCTTTGTAGCTCTTCTCCTTGGGAAAGGTCAAAAAGAAGCATTGTTTGGGGAAAAAAAAAATAAAGAGAGGGTGGGAGAGATGGGGAGGGAGATCGCTATTCTTTAAGTTTAAAATAATGAGGTCCTCAAGGATCCGCCAAGTAATTGTGTTGACCGCATCCGAGCTACAGGTGTCCTCCTTTTAGAATCTTGCAGTCCAAGGCTGTCTGTCTCCGTCCTGGCTGAAGACAACTTACCTAAAGCAGCGTGTGAGGAGCCGAGTTGAATGAAGTCAGGGCTTTATCAGCTGCAAAATGCAATCCCTTACCAGCCAGACATAATACAGCAAAAGAAAAGGTCACTCAGTTATTACCGAGCCAGCAGAGCCCGGGCAGCTCTTGTGGAAGACCACAGAGAAGCAGCTCCCTTCCGATTTAAGGCTATTTACCTCTCTCCCCCTCCACCCACCCTTCCTCTCCCTGTCCCCCCTCCCCACTCCCCCTTTCTCTCTCTCTCTCCCTCTCTCTCTCGTTCTGCAGCTCGCTCAAGTACAGCCGCCCTCGGAAAGTGCAAAGCAGCCAGGAGACAGATTGGGCTTTGTTGGTAATTTCCCATGGTGAAAATTTACAAGCCTGCAAGTGCAGTCAGCAAAACCACATGCATATGCTAGACACAAACACCAGGGACACACACACACGCAAGTGACCTCTATTGAAGCGGCTCAGGATCACCTTCCCAGTGAGTGCGCCAGAAACAGACCCGGGGAAACATGCCCCCCCCCCCCCCCCCCCCCCCCCCAAAATACTTCGCTTAAACAAAACAATAAGTTGCCTAAGCAAAAATAAGAGGAAAAAATGGCAAGATACATATCTCCCTATTAATGAGTAATGAGAAAAATCCCTGAAGGTGAAAACGAAGCCTCTCAGTGCTAGATCTGAGCTGCTCATAAAGGAGTGGAAACTCCAGCGTTAAAGTTTCCTCCTCCTCCTCGGCTTGGAGTCCAACTTCCCTGTACACCGCTCCGGCACGGCACGCTGGCTGGGTCCACCGGCCAGGCACACTCCTGGACACTGCTTGCCACATGCCACCACCCTTACATTACTTTTTAAGCTGAATGCTGAAGTAAGACAAGCTGTTTTCTCCCTACAGGATCCTTGTCTCCAAAAAGCTGAAAACAGATCCTTATTCTCTACCTAGTGGCGGAGGGGAAAAATAAWACACGCAGATGTATTGTAGGTGTTGAATATCCTTGACCAAAAGACAGACGGACAGACAGACATGCATGCACAGACAAGGTACAGCATACTTTGATGAACAGTCACGCTCACGGATGATCGTTTCTTCATGTTTTATTATAAAGATGTTGAGCCTAGCCTACTGTAAATAAAGTTAAAAAACCCAAAGCATCTTCCTCCCAGAGCCATCTGCAGTTGGAGAAAGACCAGATTAAGAATTTGTGAATACAGTTTTCAGACTTCAAAGTGAATAGCTGTTGTCTGCTATTAG
>NW_020449530.1:0-37500 GCF_003343035.1 Apteryx rowi | reverse complement strand
GTTTTTAAGCAATAAACACCAATTTTAACACTAGCCCTTTACAGGATATTTGCCAAATATATTATAAGCATTTTAAAACTTGTATCAAGAGAACAGCTCATGTGGAGTCCCACCAAAATCACTTTGGACTTTGGACACTGGACTGAGCTACATGTTGGATCAGGGCCTTGTAGAAACTGGACAAATTGAAGAGACTCCCACGGACAACAAGGAACTATAAAAAGCTCCAGTTTTGACAGCTCTTTAAGAGCATGTCTCCAAATGTTTTTCATAAAATGATAGTAGTGTTAGAGAAATTAATTTCTTTGCCAATAAATGTTTTTTAAAATTGCAGCTGATAGAGATTTTACTCAGCTCCTAAAAGGTTAAAGTTTAGGTGGGAGAAGGAAGAAGAGAAAGGGTAAAAAGCCCATCTGGTCTTAAAAAAAAAAAAAAAAAACACCAGTTTTCAACCCAGATTTGAAAAGTGACAAGCTATAATAAACACCTGAAAACCTGGGTTTATAATGGAAACTGCAAGTGACCCCTCATTGCAATGGAGCCTGGACAATAACAATTTACAGAACAGCTGAAAGTCATTCATAATGAACTGAATAAACTGACTCTAAAGAAGGAGAATTAACAGAGTTGGTGAGAACGTGATTCAAAGACTGAAGTAGTGACTGACAAGATTTTCATAGGAAAAATTTTTAACTGTTGCCAATTTTCTAAATGGCTTTTTCAGGCATATCGCAATCTCCTGCCACTCCCCCTTCCCTCCCTTTGTGCATATCAAAATAGAGGCAGTTTGTTCTTTTTAAGACTAAATTCCACAAATTACAGTTTCAATCTCAACAAAGTAATCAGTGTAATGGTATGAGAACCACACCTACACAGCCCTGCCAGTCTACAGGCAAGGATCAAGTTTCTCTTTTACCATTTCTTATATCCTTTGTCATGCTATGCATTCTCTGCACATACTCTTTGAAAAATAAAACAAAAGGGCATCCATAAATACAAAGTGGGTCACTTATGTTCAAACCACGCCCTGTCAAGTCCTGAACAGGAGATACTGTGTGTGTGTGTGTGGAAAAAAAATCAGAGTATAGTAGGAAACTTAAAATGCAATGTGGTTCATTGTCTTTAGCAAACTTCATCCTGAGTTTTTTCTGCAAGGTACTGCAGAGGTATAGGAATTAATCTGTTTTCAAAGATCAGTTAAGAAATTAGGGGTCTGTCCATTGATTGTCAATGAAATCCAGGCTCTGGAAGTCAACAGGAATGCTCAGAGAGCACAGAGTTAAACAGGCACATCCTGCAGACTGTACAGCCTGTATGAGACCTCGGTCCAATTTGTACCTTATTTTCCAAGTTTTGACTTACCATTGCAGAAGACCTTTTCCAACCAACCTATCTGAGATAACTGGCTACATAACTTAAATATCCATTTTGTCTCTAACTACACATTGCCTTCAGCAATCTCCTTCCTAGCAAATATTAAGAACTTCTACCTTGTTTTTCTTTGTCTCTTTCTCTCTCACTCCTGTTATAATATCATATCAAGTAACAGCAAGAACTAACCTGGAAATAAAAGGCATTACCTCCTAAACTGATAACATCTATGCTATATTTAACAACTTCAGTAGCATATACCATCTCCTACAAATCTGAGGAGAGAATGGGAAGCTGTAGAGCTAATTCCAGAAGGAAAAACAAGAACCCCAAAGGAGTCCTTCTGAACCCTACCACCCAGTGAAGCCCTCAGCTCTGAATTGAGCAGGCAACTAGTCCCTATCCCTCAGTAAATTCAGACTGTCTTCTCTGCTGGGCCAAGGCAGGTGTCTGCACTTCAAGGATTCACAGCTGAGAAAAGTTAGATAAGATGGGCCAGCTGCAGAATTTTGCTAGAGGCTCAGGACTGGGGAGTGTGAGGCCACCAGCTGGGACCTAAGAACCAGAAAAAGGCAGACCTCTGATAGGTAGAGAGAAGATTTGAGGATCTTACTGGTGCTTAGTGTGTTATACTTTAGAAGGGTACATCCCTTCATGGAAGATTTAACATAGCATCCCTCTAGGACTTGGTAAGGCCACTGACACTCATAGCTCCATTTGTGCCACCTGGAGAAAGGAGATACTATGGGATAACTCAGTTGTAAGGGGAAAGGGGGGGCTAAAGTTCAGGATTATACTTCGAATGTGCTTTTATGGGCTATGGTATTAGGGGACTGTCTTGGCACTATCTTTAGGGAAATAATGCCACCTACTGAATCACCACTACTGCAGCCTGGAGCTCCTAAGCTTTTCCTAGGGGATTCACGGTTACATGCTGATCCAAGCCTGACCCTGTCTAACATATGAGTTATGATAAGATCAAAGCCTTGGAAGGTGGTGTAGCTTTAGGCTATTTGCCAATAATTAGCTGTATTTATTGATTCATTTCTGAAAACTATGATTTTTATGGGCACCTGGTACTCAGTAGAGAAATGGCTCCAGCTAACTTTCAGCTTATTGTATAGGGTGCTCTATGACAGCTGCTTTGAAAGGTATCCTATCCATGATGCACAGTTCCTCCTATGGACTCAGATACTTCATGAAAATCAACAACAAGATTCTGCAGTAAAAGAATGCAAAGAGTAGCAAAGTCAAGAACTCAAAAATCCCAGGATGATGGTTAGAACCAAATAAGACTTATACAAGATTAATCTATGCCCTTGTAGAAATGTACATAGTCCTGAAGTAAAAACCTCACACCTTCAGTTTAACTGTTGAACTCTGTCTCATTCAGTTACCAGGTAACATCCCAATGTTTCCCTTGTTTTCCTTATTAATTGTTCAGTTGTAGGCCATATTCAAGATATTTCCTTTAAGCCATACAATTAGTACAAAAACATGTTTTTCTTCCAGTGGTGTGCTTACCAGAATATGTAAGTCATTTGCAAAGAGAAATGAATTCATCCTTTCAAAATCCTTGTGAGAAAGAAGGGAATTACCTTATCTCAGAGAGAGAAAGCTAAAACATTGAAACTTTCAAAGGGACCTATTCACTCTGGATATGTAACTTCCACAATTCTTCTTTAAACATTTGGTGCATCTCATGGTTCTTTATTTGTTGAAAGCACAGTTCCCATTCATTCCAGGTGGGAGAATTTGGTACCTTTGCTGACTTGACCCCAGGTGCCTTGTGTTAGGAAGTCAATAAAAAAGAGCCCACAGTTAGTGGCTGTGAGAAGTGATAAAAGAGAGACAACTCTGTTTTTGCAAGTATAAAAATCAAATACAGGGACCACAAGACTGTCCTTGCTTTTTTTTTCCTGGGCTACTTTGTCTTAATCAGTTTACATCTGCCGTAGAGGAAGCAGGGATCCTGTAGATGCTAGCCTTTTCTACTATATAGTTCAGATTTTTTCCCAAGGTAAGTTTCTCTCATGCAGTGAATAAGGCAGGCGGCTGTGTAATTAAAAGCAGTATCATGAGCTGTATTCATAAAGGAAGTGAATTGAGGTTGTATGTAAATGCAATAAGACTGGCATTTCCTGTATGGAATACTAGTATGCTTGGCTTTTCATCGTGGATATCTTTAATGTAACTCTTCAATTGAAGAACAAGGGTGGTGGGGGGGGAAGAATAGAATGAAGTCTAAAATAGAGAATCACATGGACTTTAAGCTTAGATCAACTGAAGCCTTGATCCTCTTAACCATAGACCAGAATGGTGTTTGTGCTGCTGGTAATTATATAGCAGGGAATGTGATATCCACTTGCTGATGGGGTTTTGCTTTTTGCAAATAAAAAGATGTGGAGACTTGGGATTCCTAAGTTTGGTTTATACTGTTAGCTTCCTTCTATTTTCTCCTACTTGGTCCTCTTCTGCTCTTCTTTTACTGCTAACTTTGGCTCTAGCTCACCGACCTGTCTCTTTGGTGCTGATTTGCTATCTTACTTTCATGTCCCGCAGCTCTTCTGTCTCTTTCATTTTTTCTCCTCCTGAAACCTTGAGCCGAGGGGCACAGCAGAGCTTTGAAGGCCTTCCTCTAAGAGCTTCCAGAGTGTCTAGGTGCAGATAGGTGAGAAACACCAATGGCTTGCTT
The DNA here is from genome assembly GCF_003343035.1 of Apteryx rowi. Lineage (NCBI taxonomy): Eukaryota > Metazoa > Chordata > Aves > Apterygiformes > Apterygidae > Apteryx > Apteryx rowi. The sequence continues at coordinate 33,434 of NW_020449530.1, read as the reverse complement.
TCAGGCCATAGGCATGACTACAGGGCAGCCCGGGCAGACAGGAGGAAGAACAGGGAAAGGATTAGAGCATTTAAGTGGCAGCTGAATCTTGGGAAAATGTAAAATGTTAAGCTCTGAAGTCTCTACTGATGCATATGAACCAGAATCCCTAGGAGGCTCCTAACTTTGCCAAATTCAGGCAGCTTTTCACAAGGATATAAGAATTTATACCCCTGGCATGAGGGTGATTTTTTTTTTGTTTTGTTTTCCATGTGACCTTTCCCATCCAACTAAAAAGAAAGGAGACAATAGAGTTTCTCAGTGAGAATTAACTTTTTTAAACAATGGACAAGACACCCTATTTTTGTCCTAGCTCTTTGTTCTCAGATATACCTGAACAGTTTTAACTGAAACTTAGAAAACAAAAAGGGGAGGAAGAGAAGCCTGAGGCAGACTTCAGGTGTAGAAAGTTTCAGTCCAGGTTCTGAGAGTCTGGCAAAACAAGAAGCACCTGAAAGCAGGACTTTATATTAAAAAGTGTTAGGTACCTTTACATTATAGATGCCCATAAGCCAACATGTAGGGCTGTGGTTGTTTCATTGTCTACACTGAGGACTGGTGATCTCAAATAAGTGTCCCAAGTTCTAGGAGAAGTGCTGGGTTAACAGCACTTTTTGGAAACTAGGCTGCTAACTTAGGCACCTAGCTATGAATTGATGTGCCAAACTTCAGGCATATGTTAAAATTTTTGGGGGGCTATTTATACTCCGATGAAAACTCTGGGGAAGTGGTCTCTTTACTGAACCACCACTACTATTTGCAAATATCCATCTACCTAGCTCTCTGCAGGGCTTCCTGTCCACTGGTGCGTGCTCCCTTGGGTTGCATGYGAAGGTTTCATGTCCTGTGGTTTGCCTTTGGCATCCATTCTTCTGGAGGTGGAGTCTGGAGCATGTACCTGCAACTGAGTTTTGGAAAGCTTGTCTGCATCAAGACTTGAGAGTTGTATGTTAGGGTTTGTCATATTATGTGATTAAATAGTGGCAGGTGCACCCCAACCCTCTGGGTCCTGCAGCATGATATATCTGAGAAACCTTTAGAAATGTGGGAGTTTACTGTCAGTCACATATGAAGTTTGTGAAGCTGCTCTGGAATTTTAAGTGACTTCTGCTCAGGAACAAATGGAACTAGTAAAACCATGGAGTAATAATCAGAATAAGGTCACTGTATAAAGATCTGCTTGGAACATGAAATTTTAAGTAGAGCCTGTACGTGTTTGTTTGAAGAAGTGCTTCAGAGTAAGAGGTGGACAAAGTGTGGATTAAGATCCAGGTAAGGAAAAGGCTGTAGTTCTAATATTAATTAGTTTCTACATAATTAAATATTTCTCATTTTGAACAGCGGCTGTGAGCTCCCTCTGTTCTTGACAAAGTTTGAAATCTAATTTTATGTCTTTGCCTGCTCTCTGGTGCACTACAAGTGTATATTAAGCAGTTGTCTTTTTTACTTTTCTGGTTGCAAATGGTGCTCTGAAAGTGAGGCTAGTTAATTTGTTTATTGCAGGAGGTTGGATGACGATTAGAGAAACAATTAAGAGAGCCGAAATGCCTTTCATCACTAAAATACATGAGAGCAAGGAGTTGAAAACACTATGAAAAGTCTGCCTTTCTTAGACTTTGATGTTTGGGATCTTGGCAGTCTGATACCAGTTTTGTGACTGCAGGATATTAATAGAATTGCATTATTTCCAGAAGTTTATGAACACTGATACATTTTCAATTGTCTAGACTTTGCTAGGTGTCCTTAGRTTAAATTCTAATCCTTAGATTAAAGGTGGATTTTGTATTAGTCAATTGTGCTACACCTAAAGATGAAATTAGTGTAGCCATGTTAATTTGTTGAACCTGAGATACACTGACCTGTCAGATAGTAATCTGGACTTTTCATCCACTTTTATTCAGTGTCATACACAGATTAATTAGTGTGAGTGGCATAAACTCTGACATCTAGCTCTTTCTTCCTGTTATATGTGGTTTTTAGTGAGTGTCTGAGAGAAGTGCATGKCAGGCAGTAAAATGGTGGAGATTCAGCTTGGGCAAGATTGGGAATAGTGGAAGTAAGGCTGGGAGAAAGGAGCAGAAGATGTGTTCAGACTCTGAATCAGAGTCCAAGCTGAGCTTCATTTAGTTTGTACCTCATAACATGCTTTTGAGACATCCTTGAAAATGCAGCTTATTGCAGAATATGAATTTGAACATTGTACTAGTTTTCCTGGATCCTAGGGATACTGAAGAAAACTCTGAGCTGGCACCAAACTCTAACCAAAAGATTTTCCTTGGTCTTCTGTAGCTAGAAAGTGGCAACTTTTTAAGACCTACTGCTGCCATCTGCGCCTCTTCCACTTTGAGATTAGATTTATGCCAAATGTGTATGCCGACCTACACCTTGAAATGACTCCAACGCTGAAGCTAGTGCAGGCAGTGTCTATGTTTGTAAGATGTTATATCACACCTCTGTTCTTTGCAAGATGCTGCTATTTGGAACTGAGTGGAAGTTATTGATGAAAACCATAAATTACTTCAACTGGTCCCTTTAACAGACTGCTTCTTAGGTATTAGTGTATTACCATAGATATCATCTGCAGAGATGCATAAATGATCGAGCTTTTCTCTTCATAGAGAGGAAATGGTGATGGGGGTTTCCATGAAAATTCTTTGATTTCAAAATTTATTCTCCCTAAGGTCCAAAATAGCCCAAATTTAACTTTCAGAAGATGCTGCAGAGCTATTTTTTGCTGAGCTTTTGCTGAGGGTTGAAGAGCATGAGGCAAGCTGGGAATTTTTTTGTGATTCTGGGTTGATTTGATTTATGTGGGCAGGGAGTTATTTGGACTGAGCAAGTAATTTTGTTTGTTATGAATATTTTTAATTAGTTATAAGCCCTCAAAACTTTGGGATAAAGGCATTTTGTTTATACTTTGGGAAAAATGAATAAAATAGATTATATATTTAAGCCATTTTTGTAGTGATTTACTCTTCCCTTTAGTTGTGTGTAGTGAACAGATTATCTTTTATTTTATGATTCAGTTTTCCTTCAAGTGCTTCTTCCCCTTTGCTGGCACATCAGAGAGAATCTGTTGAATTTAATTGGGCTCTCTTTAGGCTCATGATCTTGCTTGCCAGGTCAGTTTTATAAAAGAAATCTCTTACCTTTTCTAGAAAATAAGATGACTTTGGCTGAAACAGTTCTGATTGGCCCTTCCAAATTCTATGGGCTACTCTTTGGTAGGGCTATCTCGTAGCTCCAAGAGAGCTGTCCCTTGGCAGGGAGCTAGGCTCATCTTCTGTGCAAAAAGATTTGGCGCCGTCTATGGAACGCATTCCCTGGAAACTTCAGTTTTGTGAAATACTGAATTAGAGGCTACGTTTTGTAAGATGATCACGAAGTGACCACAGTTAATTCTGACACTTTTTAGATGAGGAAAATGCACAGATTAATGGTAGATAGAGATGGAAAAAATATGATGCTACCTACCTCTTTTCACCAGAACAAGACTGTTCCCTATTAATGAATCAGTGATACTTCTTTTGTTTATAAGTCTTATTGTCTCTTCCCTTTCCTCCATAGAGTCAGCTTCTCTGCTTCTGCTCATCCCACTTGAACCATTTAAATCAACACAAATATCAAAATATTTCTCTTTAATTAGTATTCATATTTAGCTTGCACTTCTTTCACCTTCTGGTTGTCTTTAATGTACATAAAGATAAAAACAGAATGAAAATTAATGTTCAGACTCTTATGCTGATTGTGGAATAGAGATATTGTTGGAAGTGACTAAGAGCAGTCTGAGGAAGTGGGTGTACATACCATCCAGACTTAGGTGCCCATTTTTGTATTTATGTGTGTAGGTGGGCTTTCTGGAAGAAACTAGAACTCTTAAATTAGGCTTTTTTTTTTTTTTTTTTTTTTTCCCCCAGTTTTCTCACCCTACATCTAATATGGGCTGCACCCAAACCCCAGATGTCAGCATCCTTAAGCACTGGTAGCAGGGTGAGAAATTCAGACTGCTGCTTTGTCAGTTCAACCATTATAGGAATTTAATATATTTTTAAATTATATCTATATTTTATGTGTGACCTCAAACACTTAGGGCCTCTTTTTGATTCTACTTACTCTGTTCCTCGATTAGCTTTATTTCACCTTTGCAGACATCTGCAACTCTAATGTGAAAAGTCCCACAAATTATATGTGTGCAAAAAAGTAGGCATAGGGCAGTTAAATCAAAGAGGACTAATTTGCAGAGAATCACATACGGAAATTTATTCAGGTAAGCTGATGAGATTTTTCCAGCTAAAATTCCTAAGAATGGTTTTCTTAGGTTCTGCCCTTCAGGATGGAATACTGCTGTTTTAGGAACAAGTTTAAAGAGATACTGCTTTTTTGGGTGGTGATGGGAGAGGAAAGGGATATGAGTGTCAAAAAAAAATCATTTACAACACAAATGTATTCAGAAAAAATCATCTGCAGTACTATCATACTAAACCACAGAATGTGAGATTGGGGAGCAGCTAGCATATTTTGTTAGTTGCTGTAGATGGGTTGGGCATAATGCTCAGGAAAGGCTCTGGTGTCTGAAATGTTGCCTCTTCCTTTCCTGTTCATTCGGATTAAAATTTGCTTCTGGAAATGCGGGCAAGTCTTTTCCCCTGTGATAGAATTTGGGATGTGTTGCATTTGCCATGCCCTCACAAGCAGGCTGGGCCAGAACTGAGATGAGCCGTGTTGAGCTGAGCTCAAATATTTGTTTCGGCTAGTAGAAGTTTGTTTATATCTGTTTTTTCCACACTGTTTTCTAAATGTCTCTGGACGTCATAGAACCTGGATGTAATCATGATGAAATTGTTTTGCCTTTTCATTCTCATAAAAACTCACATAAAATATTAATCAACACATAAATATACTATTGCATCAAGTAGACACCTGTAGAAAGAAATTAAATGTATGAATTCATGCCTATCATATAAAACTTAATCTGAAATTAGGGCAGATCTGCTAATGAGAGAAGTTCCTTTCCTCTTCCTTGAGAATAGGAACCTGATCTGACACTTTTTTTTTCTTAAAAACACCAGGCCCAATTTATTTTTCTTGGCAGAAGAGAAAGGGACTCCAGCAAATCTATCAGAATTAGCCATTTTTAAGAGTGCATTTAAGTAAATGGACTTCTAGATATTCCCTGTAAGTGAAATAACAGGGATGGAGAGAAGAAAAGAGGGAGTGATGCTTCTGAAAGCATCTTATTATAGTTTTAATTTAGATGGGCTTTGGTGCTAATGATTCATTAGGTCATGCCCTTTAAATGGTCTTGTCTTGAAAATGCCAACATTTTGAAGCAGACCTGAATATTTCTCAGACATCAGATCCTGCACTTCTTATTAAGAGGGGCTTTTTATTTTTTTAATTTAAGAAGATCTTGTAAATTATGTACGCTGCAGAACTTCTGTAGTTTTGCTTTCTGCCTCTGGACTTACTGGGGGAGGTAGTAACATGCTGAATTAATGTCTGTGTTTCATTACTTGGAGTAACACTGCGGTGATGAGATATCTGCAAGGCTTGAAAAGATGAGCAAGAATTATCATTTCAAGTCTCAACTGCTTACAGAACAAAGAAGAAAACCAGGAAAAGAGTAGTATATGCAGGACTTTGAGGGATATAAGATAGAGGCTGACGGGTTACTCTTCTTTCTTGAATTTCAGGTGTCTCTGTAAGTGACAGCATAAAGGGGGGTGTGTGGTTTTTTTTTTTTTTTCATGTCTCCTCTTTGCAGCTTAAGATGCAGCTTAAGATGGCACATTCCCTTGCCTTGTCTGTCATGTGGACTTTATTTGTTGACAAATTTTTTCAGTATAATTTTAGCGCTTAGGAGCTGTAGTCATTGGACAGCACTATGCTGTGCTGGGTGCTGTACAAACCCAGCTCTGAGACCAGACAGCAATGGAGGCAGATGAAGGGAAAATAGTGGTGTCTCTGCATATGGTAGTTTAATGTTGAAATATTTGAGTCTTTGGGTCCCTTGACAAGAGTTTAAGAGAAAGGAGGTAGCTGTCAGTGCTTTTTGGATGTTTGCAGAGAACTCTTTTAAAACCTATGAGAGAAAACATAAACTTATAGTCCTGAAATGTAACAGGTGGGTTGTAAAAAATGATATTGTGAACTGATAGTGAAAGAGAAATCATAGGCTCTCATAGGACAAGTATCTAATGTCTGATGCAATGGAAAGGAAGAACAAGGGAACACAGAAATTACATGGGCCCATTCTAAACAGTGGGCTTTGGAAAATGTGTTTTGTGTGACTGTAAGGAAAATAAGGTTACACTTGTCAAGGCCAGAGAGAAGGAAGTTGCCATAACTGTGAAATAAATTGCATGAATATATAGAAAAAAGTGGATTTCAGGACTTGGAAGGAGTTTGAACGTTAGGATCTAGAGCTCCAAGTTGAAGATAACACCAATTTATTGACCAGACAAACAGGACTGTGACAGCATTCACAACTATCGACTGCAAAAGGAGATGTTGAGACTGAGTTGGTGGCTAGACACCCATGAGAAAGAAACTGGCTCTAATCCAAATTCTAATCCAGATAAAGAGGAGGATTCTGGAATCTGGAGGTGAATTTCTGAACTTTTAGGGTAGCTATATTTGTTTAAAGATGAAATTGCTCAGACAGAACTTGCTTTCTCTAGAATAAAACCAAAAAAACTAGGTTGAAAAGTCATCCATTAGTTTTTGGGTGGAAAAAAACCCTGATACAGAAAAATCAAAACTACATAAAAATTTTCAATAAAAGTTTGAATTTGGGGAAGAAAAGGCTTAGACTGCTGAAAACATTTGCAGTGATGACAGTCAGTTCTTTAAATTTGTTGACAATGATCATAACTTAGGGTCTGATCTCCTGAGCTGCTCTTCATGAGTTTGGCTGCCCAGACCACCAGTGCAATTGAAAGCTTAAGTGGTATTTGAAAAAGGAGAGACAGAGTAGAAAGTACTGAAACTGCCTGTCCCCCCCTCCCCCCCAACACACTTTTTTTTGAAATGGGAAAAAGAAAACCTGAATGAACTGAATATGTGTTCAGGTGGGGTTAAAGAGAGACTTCTTTATTTCAGAGCTGGTGACAAATACAGAAATACGATGAAGATGTGCTCTTAAAATCTAAGAGGCCAGCTAAGATTATTGGAAGCTAAATCAAACTCTATATGCAAGATGAAATAAAAGCTSAAGAAATTCATCCAAAAGCCCTTTCCAGAAGGACATTAATAAGAGCCAGGGTTATTGCAATGAAGTAATTATTTATAAAATTTAACCTTTTCTTCTGATTTATTTGTACATACTCCAACTGTATTCATAACTTTGCATTATTCAGATGTTTTATACATATCTGTTTCAGCATATGGATAACCTGTGAACTGATCACTGTATTACTTCAAGTTATTTCTATTTGGTTATGGCATAGCAGTGAATTTTTACTGGATGAATGATTGTTAGCTTTAGAATTAAATTCTCGGTGAAAATGTTCATGATTTAAAAACTCTAATTTTTCTCTGTGCTAATATTTTGTGAGCGTTTATCCTTAAAATGGCTTGTTAAAGTCCTTGTAGAAAGAATTTATAAGGACTAGCTTTGCTGTCAAAGATGTGTTGAGGAAGTTCAAACAAAAAATTCCAAATAGATGTATCCATTACTTGTTTGTCTTTGGCCCTTAGTATGACACTTACAGAATCAGACAGTACATGAGTTATATCTTCTAGTTCTCTCTTTGGTAAAATAGAATATTAGGGTTGAATACTAGCAACTGCTGGCTTTTCTTTTTAACATTTTACTATATCATACAATTCTTCAGACTTTTTTCTTCTTTTTCTCTCCTGCATTCCTTTCTTTGTACCCCCAAACCTATTCTTCTCCCTGTTTAGTCATTTTCTATCATTATTTTGAATGTTACTTTAGCCCCAACTAAGAATAGATGCAATAATGCTGGTGAGGAATAAGCCTTATGGCTTGCTTCTGCAAATAATTATTCTTCTGTTGTCTACTTATTCTTCATTTAATTCCATTGAAAGAATAGATCATGAAACTTCTGCAGCACTTGGACTGTGAAACACCTTGAGAGAATATTCAGGAGATCCAGTAGAGGATACCCTTTCCAAAAGTGGGAGCAAAACTGGATACATATAAAGATCAAACACTATTCTGCTGATTCAAAAGTACAGTAACCTTTAAAAAAGGTCCAACCCACAGTAAAAAAGAACATCCATAGGTGCACACTGAATCATGAGCAGTCCAGTTTCATCAAAGCAATAAGCCTGCTTCATTGACAGGAAGGTCTCTCTTACGACCCTAGCAGACCTCTTGCATGGTCTCTTGTTGTATTGGAGATATGGCTATGCAATACAAGTATCCAGTGTAAAACACTGAAGATGCTCCAAGGTATTCCCATGGGAATGGTAATTGATTACCAAGATTCTCTGGATAGTTGGAGTTTTACTGTATTAAACAGCTACAATTGCTTTATAGACCTCAGCAAATTCATTAAGAAGGCCTTTGCATTTATTTTACACCAATGGGAGCTGCATGTTTGGAGCTTTAGATATAATCATTGTATATACTAAAACTATAATGATTGAGCAATATAGAATTGTAAAGTAGCTAAACTTCAGAAGCAAATTAATCTGTTAACAAGCCAATTGATAAAATTCAGAAACTCTTAATAATAGAAGTTTGTTAGTGCATCAGCCAGTGCTTGTTTAAAGGCTGGAGACCTGTAAGAGTGTGTGAGTACCAGTGAGATCAGAGCTAGTATTCCAAGTTGCACGAGAGATCAGAGAGGATCTTCTGATCAGAAGGTGATTCCTATGTGATTACTAAGGTGAAATTTTTTGAAAGCATCAAGTATTGTCCTCTTCCCACTGATTTCAGTGGAAATGGAGTTGACTACTTTTGAAAACTTAACCCATATTTTAATCATACTGGATGGTCCAGAATTAGGGCCACCTCAGTAGTAAATACTTAACTTTTACCTTTCTATAGTGCCCCATCAAGTACTGAATGCAATCAAGTCATTGTTAAATAGCGGTTCCTAACATATGGCCAGTCTCGGGAGGTAACTCAAACATTAGCAATTAGCATGTTACAATGTTATTTTTGGACCGTACAGTTTAATTAAAATAGGTAGCAGTGAAACAGTCAGCTGTTTAAACATCAGCAAGATGCATCAGGCTTTAAACAAGGCTGAAGTTTATAATGGCATGCATTTTGACAAGTTTAACTAGTAAACATTTCAGAAGCGGTTAAGTTACTTTGAAATGTAAGTCCCTGTGACTTTGAATTCATTCATTAGAGGAAATTTAAAAAAGTTGCCCAGCTACCTCAGTATTATTGTGTAACCTACTAGTTTGGTATGTCACTGTTACCTATCATGTATATTTAAACTATAGCAAAATTAATTCATTATCTTGTGATATTGCTAGGAGTTGATATTGCCTTCTTGATTATTGAGAATTAATTGGGTCTGTGACTCAGCTACCTGATGCGGGAAGCAGACTTTGAGTACGAGAAATAAGGAACCTAAATCCATAGTTAGGTATCTAAAAAAGTAGCCTGAGATTTTGCTTTTGGTACCCACAGAAGCAGGATTAGGGCAAAAGTGATTGTCTTGCTAGTATAAGGTTTATGACTGCGCATAAAGTTCCATTTCACATATGATAGCTGTAGATTTCTGTGTACACCTRTGCATCTACATATATATAGACATTTATGAATACAGTTAATGAAAATTCATACTTAGACAAAAGCATGGGAATTTTAAGTTTACAGTATTTTAGGGTTTTTTGGAGAGGAGGAGCTGGGTGAGAGTATTCAGTGGACTAGGATTTCCAATATGAAACTTATCAGCAGTGTAAATAACTATTCCCAGCACAACTTTAGACCTAGAATTTAATGTCATAACACAAGAGCTTCTCCCTTTTTTGTGGACGTTTTATTTTCCTGTATCATGAACTTCTAAGGCTTGATTTTTCAGAAAAGCAGAACATCCACAGTTCCAGGTAAAATCAGTGGGAGTACGGGGGCTCAGCACTTCTGAAAATTGGGCTCGTTTCTGTTTATAAAGTATTGGTTTCAAGTAAATTTCTATACAGATATTTTTTAATAATTGGAGCAGATTAAATTAAGCTTTTCCAGAATGTCTCTATTAGGCAGCTGTGAGCCTTTTAACAGAAGGAACAGAATCTGCTTGATATCTTCCCCATTTGAATTGTCTTTTTTTTTTTCTTCCCTATGCCTGATTATACAGCCATAAATAGAGTAAAAATTCCGTTTTACCTAATTGGGTTATTGAGTGTCAAGCCTGTTTGCTAAAGATTGTAAAAGATGAGGGTAATATTTGCATTAAAAAAATCTTCCCTTGCCTTTCCCTTGTTTTTTCCGTTCCACATTTGACCAGCTTCATGAAATCAGGGAAAAGATGAGCATCTTCCCTATTTTTAAAAAATAATTTATTTATTGAAATAGTGAACTTTTGACTGCATTTCCAAGAAGGACTTTTGCAAGGGTGACCTGTGTCATGTGTGATAATCTATTTGTAGGACCATACCACGGTGAGGTTAAGGGGAGCCTGGGGTGGCCTGTCACAGCATGGGAACCTGCTGCTGCCTGCTTTTTTCTTCCTGGGTGTCCCACTGATGCATAAGGATGAGGAACGGATTGGCTTCCCCTGGCAAGTTGTGCTTGGCTATTTAGGCATCTTAAGCTGAAACAGCACCGAAGCACAAAAAAGTGTAGTTACCAAACCTGAAAGTACATACTGAATATTATCCTCCACATCTTTAGCTTTCACTGCTTTCTTGGAACAAATGGGACCAATACTCTCAAGCACAGCTTGGCTATTTCCCTGCAGGAAGATTGGAGCTGGCCTATGCTGCAGGAAAAGTGAATCTTAACACATGCTGTTTTAATAGATGTACTTTCTTAACCTGAAGATTTTAAAGAACTGCATATCTGTATTTTTATAGCATCCACCTGACCTTTGAGATAAAAAGAGGTCTTTTCTTTTAACTCCCAAGTTCACAACTGCTCTGATAGCTCCTCAGATGAGACAGTGATGACCAAGGTATAAATGCTGAGATAATTGCTATAGGTAGATAGACTGAACTTTAAAAATTCATCTCCTATCTGTCACCATATCCAGCACTGGTAAGAGAATGCAACGTTTAATATGATGCTGTCCTCCTTTTCAAAAACGCCTCAAGTCACAATTTTCTTATTATTATGTTGCATTTTTTAAATCTGTTGAGTGTAAGCAAGTGCCTCCACTTTACATGTTCCTCAGCAGTGTCTCATTCCTCTCTGGGAGCTACAGACGGACTGCTCTGAGGAAAACAGCCCTGTGGGATTACTCCTGCCCCTCCCTTGGTCCCCAGGCAAGATGCCAGGCAAGCGCAGCCTGTGCTGTTGGAGGGCTGTGCCTGCATCCAACACGGCAAGGGAAGCAGGTTGCAGTGCAGGGGCAATCTACACCTAGGCCCCATCAGCATAGCCACATTGAAGAAACGTGTGTGTGTATGTGCAGGCCATATCAGCGTATTTGTGTTTAATCTGAGAGAGGAAACGCTAGGAGATGTTTGACCTCCAGTGGGCATTAGCCTGAAGAGCTCTCAGCTGTGGCAGAGAGCTCCCAGACCAGGATAGGAGAAGTCCTTCTGCAAGCAGAAACTGGTCAACGTTGGTTAACAAGCATGTAAGGAGCAGGAGCTTTCTACGTCTGCTTTTAGCAAAATAATTTGAACTGGGCTTCCTGTTCTTTCCTTTATTTTGCCTCTTACTATGACTTAGATTCACTGTCTGGCTGCAAGTTTAAAATTAATGTGATTAGATCACAGCAAACAAGCTGGAAGACTATAAAGGACTAGAGAGTATGAGAAACAAGGCATATTATACATAAGTTCAGTGAAAACGCATGATTAAGGTTAAGAAAAATAAAACACTATGCAAACAAAAGGAGTTGCAGATCTTGTAATTGGACCTGAACTACTTGTGTAGTGTGTTATCTTGGAGTTGCTGGTAATGACTGTCTTTTGGGAGCTGACCACATCCACTTTTCTGTTTGTGGAGGGGATTGTGCAGAAACTTCACAGTAGTTCTAGCAAATTTTCTTTCCTTCTTAATTCTATCCATTCACATAACCCATCCAGTAGTCAACTTTTGATCTCAAATCCACTAGATCAATGTCTGGGCCATTTTCTTCAGATCTTGGCTTGCTCTTCGCCCTCTCTGAGGACATTTTAGGGTAACACATGGATACAGTATTTCACACACTGGTACAATTCATTCCCTAGATCCTCCTTATATTCTTTGTTGGCTTAGGCTTGAATCCCCCTCCCACCCCCCCAACTCACAGTCCAAGCTAGGGAAAGCTCTGTCACTGGAATACTATTTCTTTTATTATTGTAGTGTCATTTATGATATTCTACCACTGTTTAAAACACTCCACATAACCATGCTTTTATAAGAGAAAGGTGAGAAGCTTAAAGATGAAGTGATTGCCCAAGTTCACGGCACAGCTCAGTGGCAGGGATAAAAGTAGGAGACAGGTCTCCTGAGTCTCATTTGCATTTGTATTAGTGGTATACACTTCGGTGTTACAGCCATGATTGATGGTTGTGGCTGAAGCTAGTGTAATCGTAGCTATTGCCAGTATGAACCTCGAAGTATTTCACTAGCCAGTGGGGAAAGTTGTCATGTTATCACCATGCTACAAAATTGTGCTATGGACTGGTGCAACTTCTAGCCAGCCACATATTATCTTCTATTTAATGCTACAGGTACAGTGTGGCCACTGCACAAAAGTAATAGTGAAACTACTTATGCTGAAAGTTGGTTAGACTACATCATGTATTACTTGCTGACTATAAAGAGCATATAGCATAGCCTGGATAATCTGAGCACTTTTGAAAAATGAAAGATGGCTGTCTAGCCATGTGATGCCTAATATTGTGCATATTTGCCTCAACAAGGTCTGTGCACTTTAGCAGTCTAGAAAACTAACTACCTTGAAAGGAAACTATCTTCCATTGGACTGCATATGTAGTAATGCTTGAACTATTAAACACCAAAATTATTACAATTTTATTTTTAATTTATATTTTATCCATATTTCAAGGGTTGGAAGAGAACTTAGTTGTCTTTTTTTGTCTTCAGGGGCCTTCTCAATATAGCAAAGCATTGTTTATATTGTGCATTTGCTAAGCTATTTTTCTATAACACTCTTAAAGGGGAAAAAGGTGCGCAAAAATGTAACGTCAGAATGTTTTCRAAAAGAATATGAGGTTTGTTTAAAATATAAGCAAACAATAAAACTGGAAAGAACGGTTCTGCCTTTGATTGCTCTAACAGTGATCAGTGAAAGGGAAAAAAGCATAGCTGTTAAAAATAATCCTTGGGTTTCTTATGCAGTTTAGAGGGCTTAAAGTATATCTTTTATAAAGACTCCATGACAAATCTGATATTACTTGTACATAAAGACAATAAGCTAAAATCTGCCTTTATTAAGGTGAAAATGTTGACACTGACTTCAAATCGGTCTTTTCTTGGTGGTCTTTATTGGAACTCAGTAAGCTGCTGCTTTAATGTGGCCCTTTTTCCTGGTGTGCAGGAAAAGCTGTTCTGTTTAGGGGAGTATTTTGATATTTCAACATTTGTCTTTTGAGTATTTTTAATTCCATCATGGTAAGATTTGAAAAGGAGCAGAAGGTCAGCAATGGACCCATGCTAGCCATGCTGGTCCACCCAGAGTGGACCAGTAGATCCTGGAATAGGCAGTCTGGTGAAGTTTTGCAGCCAAAACTGCCAGCTGAAAAAGGCTGACAAAATTATTGCCTCATGCTGTAGACAGAAAAAGCTTACGTGCAATGAAAAACTCAATTAGACTGATTCATGGAAAGAAAATCCACACAGTCTATGAAATGTGGAGACATCAACATTGGCTCAACTCCTTGAACTGCAGAAACATGGAAGCTGGAAAATATCACAATAACCTCTGCTTGATAGGCTGTTGCTGGAAATGGTGTACTTGGCTAGATGGATATGGCCTGATACGGTCTCTCTAATGTTTTTACATTGTTATATTATAATATTTCTATGAAATATAAATATTGCAGTAGCAAGCTTGAGGTGTTATAGTGTGCCTGTGTGCACTTATATAGGGCATGGAGGGCAGGAAGCTCAGAAAATATTAATGCATTTTATGCAGACATCTTCAAAAGAATAACTTTTAGAGTAAAACAAGGACTTCATTTTAATTTTCCCTTATTTCACTGAAAAACATGCTTAAAAACTTTGAGGTACACATTTCAATTCAGGAGGAGTTCAAAGATTTATTTCTTCATTTTGGGGGGACTGCTGGCATAATGTAAAATAGTTATTCGCATGGTTTTCTTCAGGCATGTTGGGCAGCGGGCTGCTCCAGACCTGCAGACCATGGGGACTTGGGGCCCATTTTGCCATAGATCTGTGATGCCAAACAGCTGAAGGCAGGTGGGCTGGCCCCAATGATAGGGCTTTGCCAAGGTAACCTGGTAGGTCCCATCAGCTGTTTGCTGTGAAATAAGCTGTCAGCAAAACACTTCTGTTATACCACACTGTACCAATCATATCTGGTGTAAGTGACCTTTTTCGCTTTTGCAAAGGTAACTGCCCGAAATGGGTTGTGGAGCCAAGGGCATCTTGATGAGATGGGGAGAGGTCACTTCCAGTTTGTTTTTCTAAGATTCAGCTTTGGTGTCAGCCTGCTGAAAGGGCAGGGGTTGTTGTATGGCTTTATATATAAATGTCTGTGTTGTGCCCAAGTCATGGTGCTTGGGTGCGTGGTGCTTTCCTTATGTTTTCCAATTACAAGAATTTGCAGCTTTTGATATAGGTGGATGGTACTGAAACAACTCACTCTCCCACTTTCTTGCGTACTTGCATATTTCTGTAAATGTGCACAAATCAAATGAAACACTTTTTTTTCAGAGGTAAACTGCTGGAAAAACACAAGTACTGACAAAAAAACCAAGTAATTCCACAGAGCAACCACCATGGATTTTAAAGGATAGTGCTATGCTGACTGGAGATTATGGCTGTGTTCCTGCCAACACTTGTTCTCCCATGTTTTATCATAAGTCAGTTCTTAAGATTTTTTTAATAGTACAGGCACAGTCTGAGCTACATTATCTTGGAGAGAAGAGTATTTGGAGATGATGTTAACACTGAAAATAATTTTGGGTGAAGTTGGTTTTATTTTATTTTGTTTTGTTTACTCTCCTTGGGACACATCCAGACCTGATGAGTTATTAAAGAATAGGGTTATACCAGCAGCTCCTCAAGTAAGTAGCAAATCATCTGAGACAGGTGAATTAATATAACAAAATTCTGGTGAGTTGCAATGTAAATTAGATAACAGGACCTTGCTGTAGACATACAGCTTCTTGACATGTTATCTAACCCACGGAAAGGTCTCTTTACCTCCCTTGTCTTCTCTTCTTTCCCCCTTTGTGAAACAACAGTATAATGCATATTGTCTGAGCCACCAGGTTGGGATGGTCACTTTTAATTTGCTTTAAGGTTTAGCTTTCAAAGCCCAGCAATGTGTCACAGCTAGTGGTACACTCTTGCTATAATGTGCAGAGTTTTTGTCGAGATCAGATGGGAATGGCAATAATAGAAAATAAAAATCTAAATTAAGGAAGAGAGAGTAAATAAATTTTTAATCATACAAAATTTAATACTTATGTTAAGGAAAAGAATATTAAAAGTCATTTTATAGAGTGAATTTATATTGGAGCTGATTTTAAAGTTGTACTGCTTTGAGTGATATGATAATCATGTATTTTTCTCCCCCCTCAGCTGTACTGGGGGATTGAAATTTATATACTCAATAACTAGAAAAGAATCATAAAGGATCAGACTAGAGGAATCTGTCTCACTCCATTTTTTCCTGTCACTCCCATAGCGATTTTAATATTTTTCTTATATCTCTGCTTATTTTCAGTGCCAAACATTGTTTTCAAATACAGTTGGCTTGGAAATGAGTACTTGAAGCTGCATGTTTGTCGGCAAACTACCATGATTTCCAGGTACTACAATGAAATCTTTAGCTATAAAAAAATATATAAAATAAAAATAGGATGCCAGAGTCTTCTGCCAGCTGTAAATGCAACTCTTGTTGTGTGCTTTAATATTTTAAACTGTTTTAAACATTTGACTCCCTCATTTTTGTCTTCATGTTAAGGAAAAATGGATTTGCAAAAGCTAACATAACGGCACATTTCTTTCACCCTTTCCAGACATGAATTAAGGAACAGGATAGCCTATTCAATAGGATGAGAGTCAGACAATGTTTTATATTACCAATTCATTGAGAAAATCTATTTGCCATCCTATGCCTCAGTTTCCCATCTGTAAAGTAATGTAATGTAATTTATCATCCTTTGTAATATATTTTGCAGTCTAGAGCTGCAAGATAAAGTATTATGATGAAATATTTTGGGCAAAATGCTGGTGAGTTTTAATGATTTAATTTCTTGCTTGTTAATTTTTTTCATACTTGACTTTTGATGTACAAGCTGCTCTTCAATTTTGTCTGTGAGCTGCGACTGGAAATGGCAGATATATTGAGCTCCACATAGAAAGTGAGGTGTGTTTTACTTAAAAGCAATGAAGCCAAATGGTTGTATCTGTATCACCTGAAAGTGTTAGTGAAACTTGTTCAGCAACCCATAACTGAGGCAGGAGACTAAACAGAATATTGTTGCATGTTCGGACTGACTTTGGAATAAATGGATAGATGTTCCTTCTTACTTTAAAATGAGATAATTGGGGTAGAAAAAGATGTAATAAATGCATCCTATCATTCTTTTAAAATCTGATTTATATGGGCATTTCACACTTATCACGAGCTTCTGTTTGATGTGTTATGACGACACAGGGTCAGTGTGGCCATTTGCACAAAAGAGAGAGGTCATTGCCTTTGAGAAAGGGATGGGCATCTTGAAAGATGCTGGAAGACTGAGAACAAAGGCCAAAAATGCACTGACCACATACACAATCTCTAAGAAACTTACCTCAATTCAATTTCAGATAATTCACAATGGCAACTGTTTGCCAGCATCTTTACCTGTCTATGGTCCCTGACCCATGCACTTCGAAGAAAATAGGGATGGAGGTGAGGTTACATCAACCTGGTGAAGCCTGCGTGGGAAGTCCGTGGGTTACTGTGGGTTTGTGAAACAGTGTGGGTGAAGCTTGTCACAGTTCTAGCAACTAATTCATTACTGTTGGATGCTTTTGGTATTCTGAATTTTCTGAATTACTGTTTTCTCTCAAAACTCTCTGTAGCTGAAGAGCAGACAGAGTACCCTCCAAAAGGTAAACACCAGCTTTGCACTCCTGCTCTGAATCAGTCCCTGGATACTGACTCTAGAGATTGCCTATGCACCCAAAATTGTGATATGAACCTGAGTATCAGTAATAATGATCATTGATTGTAGTTGATACTGCTTAACTTATTAGTCTCTCTGTCCAGCATTTGCAATTCTAATAAAATTTCTGTTTTAGGTATAAAAAGTAAGTGATAGAAAATGCATAAACTAAAAATGGGTTTACATTCAAAAACCACATACTTTATAGGAAGTGAGAGCAGAGAGGAGGATSCAGAAAATCCAATCAGAATACTCTCTGCATCTCTGCCTGTGCAGAAGCTATGAGACTGAAGAGCTTAGCTGGAAGGCCCCCAAAACATTCAGAAATAASTATGGATCCTTACTGAACACAGCAAGTAGCTATTTGTGAAGCAGTGCATGAAGTCTGCACAGGAGAAGTCTCTTGGGAGGATTACATTAGGTCATCTCTGAAGAGCAGAGTGAATTAAAGCATGGGGAAGGCAGGAAAGATTACAGCCAACTTTGTGTTAGCTGGCAGGAGCCAACGTGTTTAGGACTTGAGGTGTCGCCTGTCTGCTCGGGGCTCTGAGATACACCTGCCGCTGTGAGCACCTCAGTACCTGCACCGTTTGCAGAAAAAGTCGACAGAGCTATACTTAGGTGGGTAGGTATACAGTTTTACCTGTTGGTGTCTATTTTGTGGGCTAAGATGGAGAGCAGAGGGGCTATACAGATCATGATTCATGARGCTATACAGAGTATTCAAATTTCTTTACCAAATGGAGAGAACATTGCTAGGCTGAGTGAATGAATTGGACTTAAGGGGAAAGGATAATGCCCTCTGTACTTAATACCTGGAATAGAAGCAGAAGATTTTGTACTTTGAATACTTGTTTTCAGCAGTATCTGAGGACAGGAGGCTTCAATCCTGTTAGATGTGGACTTGTCCATTCTGTCTGTTGTTAAACAAGAATATTTGGAGTTAAAAAGGTGAAGAAGCTGCAAATCGCAGACCCACTAAGGAGCCAGAAATAATTTCTGAAAGATGCTTCAGTGCCAGGTCAGTGCTTTCTCACCTTTTCATGTAAAAATCTCACTCCTGTTGCATCTTCCTCACCTTTTGACTCCTTCCTGAACATCTGTTGCTGCATCGCCTCTTGGCTGTCTAACCACTAACCTGGCGTATCCTGGACTTGCTGCTGCTCTCTGTGGGTTGCTGCCAACTCCTTCCTTCCCTTTTTCCTAACCCTAGGGTTAGGGTTGCTTTCTCCCTGCTCTTCCAGTGTTTTATCACGGTCAGACTCTTTTCTGAGGTGATCCTATGTAAAGTGAGCATAGGTCTGGCTCAGTTTCTTGGCTTGGACTCTGAACCTGGTTTGTGCCTGGGCCTCACTTGTTAGGAACTTGCGTGCTAAAGTGCTGGAGTATAAATGTACCGTTAGGATACTATGTTTGAATATGCTAAAAAACAGCAAAGGGTGAAACCTATGTTATAAGGAGTTCCAAAAGATTTATTATATTACAGGTTTGTTTAAAAGCTGTAGGGTTCATAATACAATTCATTGTGCTCTTCAGCATGTACGTTTTTTTTTTTTTCTATGTGCATTCAGCTTTGTTCTGCTGAAACACAATTTGTCCTCTTTGTGAGTTGACTGCATGCTATTAATGCCTACTTGCCAGGACTCCCCCCCCCCCCCGCAAAAAACAAAACAGAACCAAACAAACAACCCCCTCCCCCCAAAAAAAAACCCAAAAAACAACCCACGTACATACTGACTTTTGCTTTAGGAAAGCATGATGCTGGGGCATGAGAAGAAAAACTGTGTAGTAGATATTTGTCTTGGCATCTCATAATTGTTACACAATCGCATCTGGTATATTCAGAGGAGAATTTAATTGCTGTTATTTCATTTCATGGTAACAGTAGGTAGTAAGTAAGTAGAGGTAGTGAGACATAATCCTTATACCAAATTGCTCACAGTGTGCAAAAGTAGGAAGTGTATTTCAGTATTGCCTTGCAGTTTCCCTTCTCACTGACTTAGCACAAGCAAGGAGAAACCTGGTACTGGTAGCGCTGCTATGAGTTTTGTAAACAAGAAAAGTGAAGTGTGTGTTTTTTTTGTTTGTTTGTTTTTTCTCCTCCTCCCCTTCCTTCTAGAGAAAGAAGTGGTCTTCACCTAGCTGCTTGTGCAGCAGGTTGCAAAAACACTTTTTTCATTGGGCATGAAGTACACACCCTCCACACTGAACTTCTCAAGGTTACTCCTTGAATCAAGGACTCTTCTTGGCCTTGACAGAGACTTATTCAATACATGTTACTGTATTATGAGTATAGGGTTAGGAGAAGAAAAACAAATCTCTCAAAAACCTCTTTTTTTTTTCTCCCCCAAGAGTACTGACTACTTCCAGACAACTCTCTATTTGCTGGCAGTTTACAGTAAGGGTCATGGTAAGAGTAGACCTTGAAAGAGCTTTTGGAAGAGCAGAAGTGACTAAAGCCTGTTTTGGCACCGCAGTCTCTGCTGGCTCAGCCATGCCGGGGCAGGACTTCGGAATGGCAGAGCCCAAAGAAAAAGCTGGAGCCACAAGAAGCAGGAAATGCAGCATCTGCACTGCACCATACGGCAGGGCTGGTTGCAGTCACATGTCCAAATGACTTGGTAGGAAGTACTTTCAGCTTTTAGTGGAAAAGGTTTGCACGTTTATTTTATTTATTGCATTCTGAATGGGGCTGAAGACAAGCTAACCTAGCAGCATTCCCAGAATACTCCCAGTGACCACTTGATTAAAAAAAAAAAAGTAGAAAAGCAGTATAACCTATGGTTGCAAAGGCAAGTATGGAAAGAAGCAAGAAATGGCTGCAAGGTAAGCAGCAGGAAGGGGCTTGATATGAGAGGAGTGGGCAAGGTTGTGTCCAGTGAGATACAGGAGCGAGATTTGTAGAGCCAGAACTGTGCTAAAAGTACCTCTTGTGAAATGGTCTATGTACTGCTTGTTCATGGATGCTTTAGTTTTAGATCTCGGCATGCACTTGTCAGTACTGGATTGGGACCAGATGATTTTTCATGGAACAAAGTTTTCCCTGAGAATTTGCGGTACCTGAGATCTTTCCTGTGCAAGTCTCCTACTTAGGTACTGACACAGCATGATTCTTTATCAAGTCAGAGCTAACACTTCCACAATGAAAGAAATATAACTGCAGACCAGCTGAAAATTAATATTATAGTCTTACAATCCATGTCACAATCCTGATGACATTTGTAGTACAATATTATAATGATGTGGAGGAGGGAATAATTTTAATGGTTGACCTTGGCATTCAAATAGCATCTAATAGCTGCAGCTTTGCAGGGAAAATATGTGTCAATGTTCAATTTCTAGATCTGGATTTAAAATGCACAAATTTAGTGTCTGCCTACAAAGTTTGGTTTGGTCCATTTGATGGGAAAAATACAATTTATGACATTAACATATACATTTGTGTTCCAACTGCATTTTGTAATAAAAACAAAAGCCCCCAGCTTGAAAATGAGAAGCATCATACATACTTGCAGTTTCTCTCATCTTAAAGTGAGAAAGGAAAGGGTTTATGAACACATGCTGTTGAATTCAATAAACAGAACAAGGGAAGTCTGTCCTTGCAGAAAATAGACTTGTAAATCAATGAGAGACTGATTAAGTGCAGAAGAAACAGAGCACTCGGTAGGGTTCACACTAACCATGGAAATTTCATAGCACAGTCGTCCATCTCAAACACAAAAGGGGTTTAGTTAAGCAATACGAGTATCTAGTGGCATAACACCATGGATCAGGAATGGCAAGACATGTTCAAAAGCCCACAGACAAATCAAATCCCAGTCATGTTTTTAACTTAGTACATTAAGGTGGTTTCTGAATAGACCAATGGTCCTATCTCCTTAATTCAGTGAATCCTTCCAGGGTCTGGATGAGGTGTGGTCAGAGACCTAGGACTCAAATTAGGGACTCCTAAAGGCAACTCTGACCTAATGAAGAGCTAGCAGATGTGTGCACCAAGTTGGACAGAGTAATCTGTCCATACCATGGACAAGATATTGTCAGTTCTGAGCTGATTTTGGTACTACCACACCATTCAGATGTGTAGTTCTACTAGATGGCTATCTGGGAAAGGTGATGAAAAGTTCTTTGTATTTGATGCATGGTAAAGCCAACACATTCAGCAATCAGTTTAATTCTTTTTCCAGTGGACTTCACTGTGGACAATATTTGAATGGAACTGAACTTGTTAGAAAATATGAACAACTGTGTCCGTAGCAGTGCCCTGGTTTGTTGTATACACGTTTTCTGAAGTCAAGGAGGTGATTCTACCAAGCATCACTGCTGGCATCTAAAAGCTTTGTGTGGTTTAGCTTTGGTTTCGACACCAAGTGCATACACTACTCTGAAAGGTCACGATGAGGAAGAAGAATCAGCTCAGGATATGCCACTTGTGAATGCATCTGAGAAGTAAAGAATGTGACTGCAATTGAGGGAGAAAACTAAGGGTGGAGCACTGATCATATGAAAAAATATTTTTCTTTACTTGGACATGATGTGATATTATCTCATGATACAAGAAAAAGCTAGGGAAAGACAAAATATTTGTAGCCATGAGGACTTGAGAATTCCCTAAGGATGTCTATGAATAGATTTGTGAGATTAGTCATACTCCATATTTGGCACAGTTTCAGTTCTAGTCCAAAAGTGAGGGGAAACTATAGATGAAAGGCAAGAAACAGAATGGGAGGAGAACACAAAGATAACCATCAAAGACAGCTTCAGCAGGGAGCATGAGAAATAGCCCTCAAGATGGCAGTGGGAATGGTGCTTGGCAGCATTCTTCAAACACTGCCACCTGCCTTTTTTTTTGACATATTCTAAACACTTTTTGGGTTTTTCAGTCTAATGCCATGAAACCTATGTAATGTTCAACAGCAAATTAAGGATATAATTTTTATCATAGGGTCCTTCTGAGATTAAGTCACCATTTCCCTCATTGCATACTCTCTCCACTTTGGAACAGAACATATTAAGAATGCAAAGGAACAGAAATACAAAAGCAAAACATGGACCAGGAGCAGAGAAACATTGAAACATTTCAGACACTTGTCTTGCTCTTTTTTTTCACTGGGAAGCATTGCTTATTCCTCAATAAATCTCCATTATTACTTTTTAAGCTTCATTGCTAACCGCTGACAAATTTGTCTTATATGTCCCACCATTACACATTCCATTGACATAGGGACCAAGTAGCATTATCTGGAAAGGAGAGCTCACAGTCTAGATGATTTCAGCCAATCAGAGATGATGATATTGTATTACCAGTTTCATAATATAAATGAAAAAGATGGCCTTCATTTTGATGAAAGCTGTAAAGTAGCTATTGTGCTTGTTTTGTATTGCAAGGCCCAAATGTATTATTTATGCAATTTTTCTTTTGAAAGAAAAAACTGAAAGAGACTATTTCATTTTACAGCATTCAGTCAAAGCTATTGTCTCATGAATGTGAACATTCCGCATTTTATCAGCTTCGAATGTAGAAGGCAACTCACAGATCACATATAGAAAGGATTTTTGAAAGTTTGAAAACTGCTTTTTAAAAAAGCTAGACCCTAATGACTCAAGATATTATTTGTGCATGTGTGTAGGCTGAATCAACACTTAGCCTATCAGAATGTACACAGAGTAGTGTCTTTTTCAAGGTCTTAAACAGCTTTGATTGAATCTTGGTGTACATTAAATTGATAATGCAAGCAGCCTGTAGTACACAATATTCATAACAATAGAATACATCTTCATTTGTAAATATACACTTATATGCAAAGTCAGCATCTAACCAAGGATCTCAAAGCCAGTGATTGCACCCTCATGTTACTGCTGTAACACAAGAAATCTTGCAACTATTTTGCAAATGGGGAAATTGAGGCATGTAAAAGTTAGATAACTTGCTTGGGATTGCATGGCAAAGTGCTGATAGTGTGGGCCAGGTTCTTGGGGTCAGTCCTCTAACACAGTCAGTAGCACATGGAAGCTCTCCTGAGGTTCTTGTGTCTATTGGGAAAATGTGTCTCCTAGAGAGTTATTGAGATTTCTTCCTGTTCTTGACACCAGTAGAAATCAGATGTTTGCCCTTGAATATCCATACAAAGAGGTTGGTTGCTTCTTTGTAGAGGGCCACATTAAAAATTAAATTTATATTCAACCTCTTCTCCTATGCACCTAATTAAAGGCTCACAGGCTCAGATGCATCCTTTTCTCACTTTTTTTAATATACTTTTGATGAAATGCTTTTGAAAATTGCCAGAATAAAAATACCTGGTTGTTGTCACCCACATTTGCTGGATCAGTCGTGTATTTCCCAATGCCCCTTTCTGTGTTCTGGGATAATTTGTAGATGTGTGTGCGTGTGTGTGTGTATATATATATATATATAAATACACACACATACATTTAAATGTCTATTTACCACATTTCCTATCTTGGAATAAAAATTAGTAGAATCAGTCATATCCTCAGTTAAGTTACGGAAGTATCTTTTAACAGACCATAGTGGAAGTGGATGATGTTTATGACAGCTAAATATAAATTATTAAATTAGAATAACAAAATAGAAACTGGATTTATATTTGCTGTCCTCATATGTTCTGCTAGATACTTCTGAGCATGTGTGCAAGAAATAACTTGTTCATGTGGATATTCTTGGGCAAATCCATGACCATAACCAAAATCAAATGCACAGAAAAATTAATTTCATATGGATGTAGATACACTGAAATTACTATTTAAAACAAAAGCCCCTTTATTCATTCAAATTAGGCAACAGCAGTAGCAATGTTGCTATCTTCCTCAGGTTTGCAGGGGGTCTCCATCCATTGTTTTCCTCTCTGTAGTTACTACCACATTTGGCTTCTTGGAAAGGTAAGTAAATGTTGTATTTAGACATGCTTAGGGAGTGTACCCAGGGAAAGCAYTGGGTAACTTTCTCCCAGTTTGTCTATGCAATAACAAAAGTCAAACAAAACTGGGTTAAATTGAAATACAGGGCCATTCTGTGCTGATATGATACACCGACATGAAAATGAATACTTATCATTTAATCAATAGAACAAATAATGGAGAAGCAACTCCCATTCACTGATTGTAGTTGTGCTAATTTTAGATTATAGTTGTCTGTCAACGATAAGTACTGGGACTTAATGCTCTGGATACTTACTTTCCTCAACTGCCTCAATTTATATTTAAAACTTGTTTTTCAGTGATCATTCTTGCCATGGGAATTCACTTGTTCCTGTAAACATAAAGTGAACACAGGGAGTGATAATGCAGAGAATATGATTTTTTTTTCAAAGTTCAAATAAAAGCTTATCTAACTTTTTTCTTGATTTACCTGGATTCATCTTTCAGTGATTGCATAAACAAATCTGCCATTTCCATTCCTGTGTTTTCAGTAGTAATGAGAAATATAGAATGTAGCAAATGGAATTAGAATTTGCTAAAAATCTAGTTAGTCATGTTGTATTTATGTATGTATTATGTTCTTCAGGCTACAGAAATAAAATATTTTGACTTTGTTACAGATATTTCTGCCATTTTCAGGGTTAATGTTCCACTGAGGCAATCACAGGTCTTTTGCTTCACTTGAGGGATTAAAAAAAAAAAAAAAAAACCTTAATAAAACTGGCCCATAATGCACATAGCCATAGACTAGCAATTTAGGAACAGATTTGGGCAACAGGTACTGCTCTGGCCAACATTCCTCTCATTGTTTGAAGCAGGTGGCTTCAATTTTGTACTGTTTTTCAGTTTGTAAACAGAGATTATATACTTATTCATCAAACCAAAAAGAAGCTTTTTTATGACTGAGTGGTATATATCTGGAACAGAACCTTGTTTTATTTGGAAGAGAATTCTCCATTTTGCGTTTGAATATGAAAGCTAGCATTGCTTGAAGAATGAGGACCATTTTTTTTCTCTGTAAAACATCTTTTCTTTCATATAGCAAAATGTAGCAAGAAACACTGAGTTGTTCTTAATCGAACCTACAGTTAATGGCTTAATTTAGAAAAAAGTTGTGTTTTGATACCTAATAGTAATCGGTAAGAGTTGTAATGTTGTACCTGTTCCATCTGTGTGCTGTGCCTCTTTCAAATATGGAGAAATTTCCCCTTTTCCTTTTACTATTTTTTGTCTTTTTATTTCTTCTATGTACCTGAAATTTCTGATCTCTCTTTTTTTCCTGCACTTTTATAACTTCATACCTCTGATTAAGAAACTGTAGAATAAGGGAGCAAAGCAGGAGTGTGTTTTGTCTTCTAGGCTGTCTGAATTTGAAAAGGTGGTTAGATCTTATGGAGCTGACAGACTGCCAGACTCTGCATGGATGAGAAACTCTGTAGGACCAGGGCTGAGGTGGAAAACATACAGACAGTTAAACTCAAGCAGTCATGAATGGAATGGTAAAGAAATCCCCAATATCTAGGTAGTGAGAAGCTTCAAAAAAAGAGAAAGAAGCAGAAGATCCAGATAGATCTGAAAGCTCTGGGTTAAACTATGTTGTCCATCATAGTATGATAATTCAAAACATGAAAAAAGATATATAGAGGCCAGTCTTGCTGCCTCTGATAGGAAATTAATTCCATCCACTGAAGCAGAATCCTAACAAAGGTCTGTATGATAAATCCTATACAGATTGACAGAGACATCTTTTCTTGGTGGGAAGTTAATATACATTACTTAAGACTTTGGCAATAGCTTAGAAACAGACATACCCTTGCTTTTCTGGTAGAGTAGCTCTCATCCCAGTGAGAAAGTTTTGTTCTTCTGCACCTGGCCTTGTGTACTATTAAACCATCATGGCAGCTGCTGAATTATTTATCTTCTTCCAGCGGACAAAACTAGTATTCCACCCAATGCCTTCCTCGTCCAGGAGGAAAAAAGCAGTTTGAGGGAGAGAATGCATTACAAAATCTGCAGCACAAAAGTTTACATCATTAAGCATTTAGGGTTTACATAGAGAGCAGTGGCATGCAACAGCACTCACATTCCTAAGTGATTTTTCTGCAATCCAAATTTCATTCATTACCCAATTTTCATGCAAGTCCCCTGGCATTTGAAATATGCTTCAAGGCAGGCTCCCCAAGGGCTTCCCCCCCTCCCATAATAACTGATTTGCAGTGTCCAAAGACAGATCTAAATATCTTTGGCTCAAATTACTTAAGGCCTGCAAAGCAGGATTCTCTGTCATCTTCATCACATTTCACACCTACAGAACTGATAACAGATTAATATCTGGTCTGCAAATATTTCATCAGTGTCTCCAGCTAAGGCACCTTGCATTATTTTATCTGTGGGCCCCAATGGAAGAAAAGGGAGGGGGTGAAGGGAAATGTATTTGCACTCTACAAGAGAATGAGGGTGGGGATGGTAAAGGGAGGAAAAGGAGAAATAAAAGAGGGTTTCTCTTGGTATTACAAGAAAAGCAACAAAGCTAGTCCTGGCAAAGTTCTCTGCTCCGATTATGTATACGCTTTTATTCAATCATTGTATCGCTCTGTGTCTGACACTTGGTCAATAGTGCAATCTACCACTGATCAGAATAAAACAGCCATCCTAGAACACCTTGGAATTTCATTAGTTTCTTTTCAATGTTGTCTTTATAACTAGATGTTTACTTGGGAACACAAATTTAAAGCACAGATCTGCGCTTTTTCACATAAAGTCAGGGACCTAAACAATGATGTAAACATTTTTTTTTCAGACAAAAGCTGCTCTTAAATGATTTCCCTTAAAAAAAATTATATATATATATATATAATATATATATATATGTATGTTCAAAGCCACAGATGGCTTCTTCATCTCTGAATCCGATCTGTTCTTCCCAAGGTTCAGAAATCTTTGGGTTTTGATTTTGGTCATTACCTAAATGATCACAACTCTAAGTCCACTTTCAAAATCTTAGTGTCAGTTAGCAGACATTCCTTCTATAAGTCAATATAACAAACTGGATATAATCTTTGTGGTCGTCTCCGTCACTATCTGTTCTGTAATATTCAGGTGAATGGAAGCTAAGCAGGAGAAAGACCTCACTGCTGAAGTTTGTCTTAACTAGGCACTCATTGGAGTTGATCATAACATGGGCCCTTTTGGTATTTGCTACTTGGCTTTAAAGGAACAGCCAAGACTGCATTTCCACCTGTGCAGAAAATTTGGTAGTAAATTTTCACTGTTTTACTCACTTGGTACTTTCTTTAGAACTGTGATTAAAAGAGATAATTGTTGTGTTACATGATGATGAAGATTGCAATGAAATGCTATGTGTTCCTGGAGTAATGCAACCAGAATGTGCAGTTAGCACTATTACCATGCTTTTTTTCCCTGTTCTAATTTGTCGTCTTTTCTTTTTTTCTTTTTCTTTTTCTTTTTCTTTTTCTTTTTCTTTTTCTTTTTCTTTTTCTTTTTCTTTTTCTTTTTCTTTTTCTTTCCTCCCTTCTCTCCTACCTAGCTGTCTGTTGTAACTCAGATAACTTGTTTTATTTTTTGTTATACTGCTGCCTCCCTTCCTTGGCACCCTTGGCACCCTTCCCTGGCCTCTGACCTCAGCTGCACCATGCTCTCAGCAGGATGCTTTATGAATCCCTGTTGACAGCCACCAACCAGTAACTTTTTCCAAAATAAGATGACAACAATATGGTATGGCTGGGGGAGTGATTCAGGGCAAGTGAGTGGCCCTGCTTTGAAAGGTTGTCTGAAAGGGCATGTTTGTTCCCAACTCTGAGATTGAATCCAAAGTAAACCTGATTTCTCCTTAGGTGAAGGCTAAGACAATCCTATCAAGCCCTCTCTAGTCCACTGCATTAATCTCACCTATAAGCATCTTTCTGAAAGTGGGTTTGTCTACTGACTATTTAGTCACCCTCTAGGAGAAAAGCAAGGAGCACCTTTAACTCAACCTATTGCCCAGGCTGAGCTAGGAAATGTGACTAAAAAGGAACATAAAAGGATCATTCAGAAACCCCCCTGAGATAATCAGCTCCTTCTCCACCTCCCTCAAAACCTTTAATGGAATTAAAGAACACGTTGTGTGACCTTTTCTGTTCATGTCCTTCATTCTTTCTTTTATAGTATAATTTCATCTGTAATTTTTGAAGCATTATTTTTCTCCAACAGCCCTTCCATATTATGCTTTTTCACTGTGTCTCCATATTCCATCTTAGCCTGCCTCTGATGTTTTCATACTCTGTTTTCTTGCCTTCTCTCTTTTTTTGTGGTCCTACCTTTCACTTTCTTAGTGCATTCTACATGGTTCAGAGGTGCTTTTACCTCTTCAGTCTTCTGCTGTAGAAGTAGGTCTTTATTTTTATTAAATCTTTTCTTATTTCCTCCTCTTTTGCTCCTTTAATCTGTTTAGTTGTTTTAGTYTCCTTCTACGTTTATCTTTCATTACCCTCCTTTTCTAAGTTCTTTCAAGGCACATCTCCTCTTTTCTAGATCTGCTTTCCACATTTTGCACTTTCCTTCACATTTCTCCTCTACTGCAACTGAGCTATCTCCAGTAAGTTAAAGTAGTATGCTAAAATGGTGCTTAAGAAAAAGATTAAAGAAAGAAAAGAGAGAAGATGCAGATGTCTTTGTGGCTAACCTCCTAGTGTGATTGAGGCCTTTTATACTATGAAAGCTGTAGCATTCTTCTAAATTGACAGATGAAGAAGAAAGCCTAAGTGCCGAAATGAAAAGAAAATGGGAGGGTGGGCAGTGACCTTTAAAGTCCATTGAGGGTAGGTCAAGTGAATGCTTTTTTGTTTGTTTTTGGGTGTGGTCTTTTACCACAGTCTTGTCAACATGTATTGAAATTCAAAGGCAAACTATATGCAGGCCTCAGCCAATCCCAAGACCCAAATATCCTCAGTCCTTAGGTAAGTTCTTCTAGCATAAATGAGGCTGGCTTTTTGCAAGACGAGTTGGTTGTTCTTTAGTACAGCTGCTATGTTGTGCCCACCAGCTGTAGCGCACTCCCCAGTTTGCTCCTTGTRTTGTTTACAAAATGCAGCTACAGTGCTTCTTTTGTCCTTGCCAGCAGATGCAGCTGTTAAGTAGGATTTTTTTTTTTGATGTGATTTAAGCAACTATGTTATGGCCTTGATGTGCGAAGAAATATCTGTGTAAAAACWAGAAACCAACCCAAATCCTCTCTCAAGTGTGAAACGGTAAGACTAAATAATGTCTTGCTGTATTTTTTTTTACCATTTTATAGCATCTAAAAGTCTAAGAGATATAATGAATGACTGCTGATCTGAATCCTGCCCTTTCTCCTGGGGGGATGCATTTTGATAACTCGGCTTCTCATTACATCCTGTTTATTTAGAGAAGACAGGGCCATGCCTTTGCCTCAAAGGAGTCTTGCACAAAGACTGAAACATAGGACCCCAGCTTAGACCAAATAGCTTTTCCATGGTTCTGCTATCTTAATTAATAAAACTTTTCTAGATATCAAAGTGGAAAAGTAGGTAGAGTTTTATAAAGAACGAGTTTTCTACCATGTTTGAACCCATTTACAGAATGAAATGGAAATGTATATGCCCAGTAGAGGACTACAAAGGATGTTCCAATAAACCTTCAGCTGGTTTATTTTACATCTGGTAGGTTTCTGAAGCAATTTCTGTCAGAAGCACATTGAGCTCTAAACCTTTCATCTAGCTAAGGTGCCCTGCAGGAATTGTTGAGAGGTGAATGATGGCACCCCCAGCTGATGGGGTGGGAAGGGGGGAAGCATGAGTTCAGTATCTGGGACCACATCCTGCAGGAGAGGTTTTAATATCTTGTAGTCTCGGGGGTTGCCAAGGAAATGACAGTCTAGGAGCTGATATACTGGCGTACACCAAAACCTGCACCTGATACATGAGATGGCTGGTAGCAAGGTCATTCCTCTAACGGCTGAACTTATTAAGGAAGGCAGGGGCTTGATACAAGAGGAGTAGGAAGTCTAGATAGTTCAGAAGAGTTTAGGAGTAAGCTGTGAAGCTCAGCGCTTGGGGTTCATCCTTTTGTGATTTGCTTGAAGGAGCTCAAGATGAAACAGCAGAAATCTCTAGCTTTTACCTGGTTCAAATGGTGGTTCAAGTCATCAATCAGCCTAAGGCTGTAAATGTAAATATACTTATGCCTGTGCTCATTTTAAGTCCTGTAGAACATCTTTGCTCTTGAAAACAGCTATACTGATTATGATTTTTCCTTCTAAACTGCAGATTTATGTAGTTCTACATAAGAATAGCTTATTTTAAAATTTACAGTGTTTGTTTTGTAAATAGTAATATTGGAATTAGCTTGTTTTTTTCTCCACTTTTTTCAGTAAGCCACTGCATAGCAACACATTTGGGCAGAAATACACAACTGCTACAGGTATTAAATGAAAATAACTTGATGCTATTATCAAACTAAAGGACAAAATGATTACTCTGTTGACTACAAAAAATACATATCATAAAGAAATAGAACAGGGTACTGTATTTTGCTTCATTACCTGTTCTGTACTAGACTGATGCATTTTGTTTGAGCTGTGAATAACATAGGCTGCTTCCTCAGGAAGATTTGGTAAGCTTTCCTATTAGGCTGGATTTAGTTTGTTTTTATTTGTAGCCTAATTTTCCTATCCAGAAAAAGTCTGAAATGCAGATGTATGTAGCAGGCAACAACTGCAGTTTGAAAACTGGTGGTGTTTTTCTCTGATACTGACAACCGTGATGATATACCTGTAAGCTTCACCCACAGACAGTGTATGTGGGGTGAGGATATTTTGAGAAATAACTTCCTAGTATTTTCAATAGATTTATTACTTTCTAACTATGGTGGCATTTTCTTCTCTTTGGTGCTGGTAGTGCTTTCAGAAAGACAAAATAAAAACAAAACATGTGTAAATATTAGCCTTTGCTGAAGTTTATAGACTGAATCTAAAGTAAATGCTGGTGTGCTTAAAAAAAAAAATAAATAGAAGATTTGATCTTTAAAGATAAGGCAGACACTTTACCTATAGCTCTTTCAACAATGGATTGTGATGGTTTATAGCTTTCAACTTAGTGTCAACGTATTCTTTATGGGTAATTTCGTATTTTGTAATTTTTCTGGTCAGTCTGAGCACTGGAAGATTATGAAGATGTGCCTAATTGCTGATAGTTTTATTCTCTAAGAAATGGAGATGCATATGACTTTGGATTGATCACTTGATTTCTCTGTGGCCTATCAGTTATTAAATAACTCTTTATTTGTGAAATTAGCAAAGTTTATGAAGGTAGATCAATGTTTTTGAAAAGCTAAAATACTACAGTAAGGAGTGCCACAAAGTGAAAGACATAGAACGAAGACTGTTAGATTTTTTTTTTTTTTTTAATGAAAATGCAGACAGGTAATTGTTCAACTTATCCATACAAAAGCTGATTCTACAAAAATATGAAGTTTTATTGCCTGGAATAGGATTCAGAACTTCAAAGAAGATGTTTAGATTCTTTACTACAGTGTAAAAAAGTAATATACAATAAAGATAAGTCAGTAGTAATATTACTAACTGGGATAAGAAAGAGTATAGCATAACAACAGAGCAATAATATTTCAGCCACATTATCCCAACCTCAATAGTTAAAAGAAGACAAAACTGTCTGTCAATATTCTGTCAAGAAAAAACTTCCTGAAAGTGTTCTCCAGGAGATGAAGTATAGGTATAAAAATGTCGATGAGGCCAGTGACTGTATAACCACCTGCTCAATATTGCATAATATGCAGCGCATTACTACTCCAAAGTATAACTAGGCAATGCATAGGGGAAGAGACATATCCCCCAGTATGCACCCTCTCAGGGTCTCCTTGTCCATCCCTATCTCAATGAGGAACAGGACATTACAAAGAAATGGTAAAATATATGGTCATTTACAATAGCTTATGCTAGACAAGTGATAGAGTGGAAAAGTAGAAAGTATGTTAAACTGGAACTCTGATGCTTGTTGAAAACTTTATAAATGGACTGTGCTAACTTTCCTCTCCTCTCTTCCTTGATTCTAGATGATGTTATAAATTGAGATATACAAACCAAGGTATCATTTTGGTATCTTCATTTTTTCTTTCCTTCCCAGCTCATAGACATTAAATTTTGTACTGGGCATTCAAAGTTKTTTTCTGCCATAAAGCTAGAGGCCTTCCCACCATACTGAGGTCAATTGGTTTAAAATGTGCTGGAGTTAGGAAATATGTAATATTTTCCCCCATCTTCATGGGGCTTTCAAACTATTTTACCTCCTTAGAGTCAAGAGTAGAAAGTCTGTAAAGAAATGAATTATTAATGTTTGATTTTTCTCAGCAACGGAATCTCTTTACCCAAGGAGTAGCATTTCTTCCATGCTTTGGGACATTTTCTTCCTTAATATCAAATTCTGACCCTTTGGTAAGGTGTCTTCTTTTGACTCACAGATTTGCTGACTTTCATAAACACACTGCCTTTACTTTTAATCAGTGCAAAAGTTCAGTTTGGGGAGCTTGGTGGTCAGGTTATAATCAGAACTACGTCTAACAGAGCACTGGCAAAATAAAATAAAACCAAAAATCCAGTATGCAGAGAAATGTGGCTTCCAGATGAATATGGATGGAGCTGTATTTTTAAAAAGGTTCTGTCTGCCCCCATTTGCACAAATCTCCATGTGTCAGAGAAGAGAGGGATGACGAAACCTGAAGCTGAAGAACAGGTTTAGTGCCCTCCAGGATGAGGAGGAGATGGGCATGGCTGCCAGGGAAGTAACCGGGACAACAGACCCTGTGCCCTGCCGGAACACCCGGAAAAAGCGGCGGGTGATTGTTGTGGGGGACTCCCTGCTACAGGGGACGGAGGCATCTATCTGCCGACCTGACCTCTTGTCTAGAGAGGTTTGTGGCCTGCCGGGGGCTCGTGTGAGAGATGTCATGCAAAGACTGCCAAGGCTTGTCCACGCTTC
>NW_020449529.1:0-1617 GCF_003343035.1 Apteryx rowi | reverse complement strand
CCCAAGACAAACAGGAGACACCTCCAGCCTGCATCTCAGTACTGTCGGCCTCCCTGGACTCCAGGGCCAACTCTGGGACTGTTCCTCCTGTCCTGGGCCTGGGTGCTTAATCCTGTCCTCAGCCCCAGCCATACATCAGAGGAAGCAAAACAATGAACTTGCTAGCTGAGAATACTAATTCCCACCTGGCCTGTGCTGTCCCAGGGCCTCTTTCCTGGTGTTCTGGGTACACAGAACCAATGCTCCATCTTCCAGCATTAACAAAGCCCTTCTGTACATAGGAAATTTGCTGCTTTATTTCAGGAGGTCTCATTTCTTCTGCTTGGGCTTTGTTATTTTTTACCAATAACTTCATTCTGCCTTTCTACAAAACATGTCATGTTCATTAACATGCAGTTTTAACTCTCTCTTTTTCCATTTGTTTTCCTTGCAGGGTGATAATACTGTAGTTTTTACAGTCACATAAAAGTCCTGTGGCTGCCTGTAGTAATAAATTAAGATATTCATCAAGTATGGTTTGTTTTTTTGATGTTTTCATTCACCTTGAAAGAGTGGGATTTTATGCAGAAATAATTGAGGAAATTAACTATCTAGGCAATCTTAGGTAGAACTTAATAATGTCCTTATATGCTGTGTATTTAAAACCAATAAAGCAGTAACACAAGAGGTTTCTGTTCTTGCTCATTTTTTTGTAAAATAGGTAGAAGCAGTTACAAGTAGACTCTGCCAGGCTTGCCAGTATCACAAGGACATGAAAATCTCAACTGTCACGTGATCCAGTGGGTTGCAGAAGGAGATGCACTTCCAAGTGGGCATGAGAGCTGTGAGTCTAGCCATACAACACGTGGGACTGGAATGCTATTATGTCACTGGGCATTTTATCTTCTAACCTGATTTTTTTCAAACAGAGACCCTTCTACCCAGCAAATGCTAAGCTGCAGCCCTAAGCTGTGGCTTCTCTCCTATTCTGTTATTCTGCCTGCCAGATATACCCACCAACAGACTGCAAACGAGGCCAACCAGCCTTTTCTGAAATGTGGGGTCACGAGCTAGAAAGGAGTTCTCTTCACCTTGTTYTCAATATATTTTTGAAGAAAAATACTAGGCTGGAGCCAACCAACAGAGCCTATTCCCGGTGGATGAGATCTGAGAGGTCTAAAGAATATATGGAAAGAAGCGGTAAGACTTCATTTATATGCCAGTCAATGCACCTCCCCAGAAGTGGACTTGCCTTCTAGCCTTATTCCTCTGGCTTGGAACAACTCAATACAAAGGAAAACTAGGTAATGCCARAGAGCACATATGCTCTCAGTAATAACCCCTGATCATTGAAGAGCAGGATGGCAGAGAGAGATGTAAGTTCTGTGAACTCTGTTACAGCAATTACAATAAACGTAACACAGAATCAGAAACAGGAGGAGCTTCTACTTTTAACACTTCTTTAATTATAATGTCCCATACATACGGACAGGAAAGGAAAGAAACACACTGTGAGGAAAGAGTTGCTAATCTCAGCAGAGTATAGGGAAGGTGTTTATAGTTTGGCACCCTCTCATTTTTTCCTTAGGATGCGCTGCGTTTTACACTAGAAATAAATTAGGCACCTTTCTCAATTTT
>NW_020449528.1:0-1618 GCF_003343035.1 Apteryx rowi | reverse complement strand
AGGGAAGGAGTTGGGGAAAGTGCCAGGCAAGAGAAAGAATCACACCCTGTAACTGTGATAGCAAATACTATGGGTAGGATCGGATCTGTAGAGGGTAACAGATGATGCTGAAGAGGTACCACGCAGGTTGTGCGTGTTTTGGGGTTTGCTTTAGGACTAAATCTAGGTCAGCCCCCCCAGACAGAATTCCCATGGGAGAGCATTAGGTGCACTGGAGTGCGTTTCTGGATGAGTTACATCCCGAAAGGCTCCAGTTTGTGTGCTCCAAGGTGCACACCAAAGTATGGGACGTGGGGCAGTCAGAAGCTTGCTTCGCAAAACGTCTCCTGATGCAAATTAAAATGCTACTGTAGGCTTATCCGGTCAACACTCTCCTCCTCTTCTTAAAGGCTTTAAATGTAACGCTGGTCAAGTGCGTATTAGCTGATCTCTTGGGTTGCAATGACTGTGCGGCTGTTCATCTGCTAGCTTTTTCTGTGGCATACAGTACTGTCTGAGTTGTGGGCAAGTGTCTTTCAGCCATGCCTTGAAGCAGACAGGAAGGTGGGATAGTTCTTCTTGGGCTTGGGGGATCAGATATAGGGAAATTATAGGGAAATGTTTTTGGTTTTGTTTTGTTCTTTTCTTTTGGGCGACCAGTCACAATTGTTCTGCTAGGAACCATTTGGGAGAACAAGACAATTGTGCTTCGTGGTGACAAATAAAAATGCAGGAGTCACTGATCCAGAAACATCCTCTTCCCCTATCGTGTCCTTAACAAAAGCTTTATCTGAAACGTGGATGCACACTTTCAAAAAGGAAGTGGTTGGGATATTCTCTTAGACTCCAACCAGTGACTCCAGAGTTTGCTTTGAGACTTCTGGTTTTGCCTGTGACTTTTTATTGACGAAGCACTGAGAAATTAGAGCGTCTTTCCCTTTTGASTTGGAAAGCATGGGGGCAGGCCTTTGAGCAGCGTCCTCGTAGAGAAGATAGATAGCCAAAATAATCAGGCAGTCGCCTTGTGAGTGGCTTGGTGCAATGACGCAATATTGAATTCACCACCAGGCACTTGGACCATCGAGTGACATCTTCTGGGGATGTCTTATTGCTCAGCAGTTTTCCTCTGCTCTCCTTTTCTCAAGCAACTGGAATTAAACAAACCTCCGGTTCCTGCTGTAGTATTGAGAAGCGTGAAGTCGATGAGACTTTTTACAGTTTGTGTGCCCAGCCCACCCCCAAAGCCAGTTTGGGAAGGAACTTGAAGCTTTGAATTGCAAGTAGCAGTAGCTGCCTTATTATCCCTTCTGAATAGCCAAGGGCATATAGAGGATAAAGGCTGGGAGCTGAATAGCAAGATCTTAGCTTTATGACTTGTCCTTTGCAGAAGGTTTGATTCCCTGCTTTCCCAGAAATATCAGATTACTACTATTTAGTTAAGTGTTTTCCAGTAAGCGCTCCTCTGCTTAGCATCCAAAAAAGTGTATGACTAAAGACAACCTGAGACGTATTTGGTCTAGAGGTCTCAAACTCCCGGTATAAACATATATAATTGCTAGCCCTCAGAAGGTCTCACTGAATAGCCGTTTCCTTAACTGAAGACAGGCTAACACTGGAAAAATGACTAAGTTCCGCAGAC